>NW_027506900.1:0-25000 GCF_052324685.1 Brachyhypopomus gauderio
ACCTGGGAACCAGGTCACACACAGACACGTGAGCAACACCTCCAGTGCCCACGGCCCACAATTCCCAAAAAACACGAGAAGGAAAGAAAAACCAGCAGGTTTCTGAAGGAAACAAAGGCGGTCTGGTCTGTCAGAAGGAAAATAGGACTACATTCACACTCCTGACACTCTCTGGGTCTACATATCTAGATGGGTATAATTCTCAAGTCCATGTGTCTGAAACGCATTTAACTGTAATACCATCTGCAGAACTACAAATCTATCGCCACAGGCCAGCTCTGGACTTCAGGACATGCTGATGACAGACAGAAATACAGAACAACCCGTGATGCTGGTTTTTCCACTGTGGTTGGGGAGTGAGGGAGGAGTGTGTGCGGTTCTGACACTGGCCGCGGACCGGGCCCTCCTGCAGCAGCGCGGGACACACGTGCACCTCCTTGATGTTCTTCAGGTGGGAGTAAAAGGTGAAGGCCAGCCTGCCCTCCCTGCAGTCCGGCCGGTCTGAAACGGGGGGGGACATACTGCTCAGCTGCTGCGTCTGCACACGTGACGCCTTCACACGCGTCGTTAACGTGCTCGCGACGCCATACGTGACGTGATCAGTTTACATGCTATAAAACATCAAATGGAATTAGACGTCTCCTGTCCAACTACGTTGAACCGCAGCAGTTCCAGATTATGGGGAGAGAATCAATCAGACTGCTAACAGGCAGGACGTGTGTGTGTGTGTGTGTGTGTGTGTGGTGTGTGGGTGTGTGTGTGTGTGTGTGTGTGTGTGTGTGTGTGTGTGTGTGGGTGGTGTGTGTGTGTGTGTGTGTGTGTGTGTGTGTGTGTGTGTGGGTGTGTGTGTGTGTGTGTGTGTGTGTGTGTGTGTGTGTGGGGCCACACCTGCGCTGACGTCGATGCCTCGCTCAAAACCAGCAAAGAACTGCTCTCCTTCCAGCATACTACACACATCCGATGGCTGAGGACCATCATAGTTCTCTGATAGAGAGGTCAACCTGCCGTCAACCTACACACAAACACACACACACACACACACACAAATAGCAACTACAGAAGATATCACAAGAATGTACATACAACAATGTGCTTGCCCTCCCCCCACCCCACACACACACACACACACACACACACACACACACACACACACACACACACACACACACACACACACACACACACACACACTCACACCTTTCTCAACCTTCTCATCTGAACACACAGCCTTTAATACTGGCATGCTGATGAACAACGTCTTCACCTGCATCCCCAGGCTTACACTGAGGTCAAGACTCCACATTTGATATTTGTGAAATAAGCTTCCTGGATAAACAACACGTCGTCACCTTGCATGTTCAATGTGGTAGTAACTTCAGGCTCCAGCAGATGCCGCTGAAAGACGATCAGGCGATAAATATAAAAAACACCTGCAGGGTGCTGGACCAGCGGGCCTTCAGCTCCGAGGAACATTACATTCCTGACTCTGGATTCCCAGACGAGGGTGCAAACGTGACTGGCGCATTCAGAAGCGTTTCACGACACTTTCTTCCAGAAAGTTCCAGTGACTTGTCCAGTTCAGGCCAAAGGGAATCGCAGATGTTGTTCGTGTTTGTGGAGCTATGACACGCTATTCAGTACGCTTTCATCACAGGTACTGCACAAAAATCTTTCATGGAACATCTTCTGTTACATGGTTTTTACATAAAACTAAATAAACAAACAAAACAAATGTGCAACACAGTAACTAGGTTGCTAACAGGACTGTTTAGCATGTCTCATGGTGTGCGCATGCGTGTGTGTGTGTGTGTGATAATGAAAGTGCTTGTACAGGAAAGTACTCTAAGGCTAGGGTTAGACCTATAACCCTAACCCCTAACACCAGGTTATCTCTATGACCCTAACCCCAGGTTATCATTTATTACCTTAACCCTAACCACCCTGGCTATCACAGCCACCATGCAGGAGGGGCCTCTACCAGTCCAACGACCGTTTGCACTGCACCCCTTTTGTTCACACATGTATACATGCATACAAACACACACACACACACACACACACACACACACACACACTCACCTTGTCTGAAGGCAGGCACTGCAGCAGTACTTGTGTGAGGTCTGACTTTCTCTGCAGCACCAGAACTGAACTCTGAACTGCTTTCAGCCTGTGGTACACCTTCCTGACCACTCCACTAATGCAGCTCTGTGTGGTGTACCACAGCCAGTACCTACACACACACTCACACACACACGCACACACACACGCACACACACACACACACACACGCACACACACGCACGCACACAGCACGCACACACACGCCCTCACGCACCGCAACGCACGCACGCACACGCACGCACGCACCACGCACGCACGCGCACGCACACGCACGCACATGCACACACGCACACACACACACACACACGCACGCACGCACACACACGCACGCACACGCACCAGCACACACACGCACGCGCACGCAACGCGCACGCACTCGCACGCACGCACGCACGACGCACGCACGCACACGCACGCACGCGCACGCACGCAACATGCACACAAGCACACCACACACACTCGCACGCGCACGGCGCACACACACACACACACACACACACACACACACACACACACACACACACGCACTCGCACGTTTTAAAATGCCATTACCCACAATGCTCTCCACTCAGCAACACTCTTCCCCTTCAGCCATCATGGGCCACACAGAACTGCTGACTTGGACCAGGAACACAAACTGTGCATGGCAAAAAGCACACACTGACCAGCTGGACAGTGTGTGTGTAATAAAGGAGTGTTTCACACACACATACACACACACTCGCACACTACCACGCACACACACACACAGACACACACACACATACACACACACAGTATTCCTGACTCACCATGAAAAGTGTGTTAACAGAAAAGACAGCGTAGAGCTGTGTGATGTAGAGTGAAGCTTGAGCAGTAATATCAGTCCAGGTGTGAGCCACAGGGTCACCGTGCAGCACGTACAGCCGAGACACATCTAGAGTGTGGCCTTCAACACACACACACACACACACACACACGACACACACACACACAAACACACACATACACACACACACACACACACACAAACACACACATACACACACATACACACACACACACACACACACACACACACATAGTCACATGCACTGTCCTCTTAATGCTGACCCTGTAGTAGAGGTCAGGACAGAGAGAGTAGAGTAGGACAGAAAAAGCTCCACATTACCAGTGAGTCCAGCTGGCAGGGGGACCTGCACTCTGATGGCTGCAGGAAGTGGATGTTGGGAATTTGGGAGAGGCAGAGGAGGGGACTGGCGCTGGCCTGAGGGTCTCCAGTCAGATCCTGCACCTCAGACAGCGCACACCTGCAGGACCTGGAAACAACAGCAGCACAGAATGTATTACTGCAACTTGTCTGCTCAGTAGCACAGTATGCATGACTGGATGGATTAAAGATACACAAACTCAGGCACTAAGGTATCCTGTCAGTGCTCAAAATATAAGTGGCTGTTTCTATTCAATAATAGTGAATAGTGAACTTATATTTCATATGAAAAGGCACAGCTTAGTCATTTAGTCAACATAAATTGCAGGTGTTCTGTTCCATGTGCAGAACTTCCTCTAAACATCTACATGACCACACAAGGCCATTCATATGATTTATAGTAAAAACAGTCATCAAAAGAAACTGGTTACTCAGACAGCAGCAGCGATGGTGAAAAACTGGCTGTGTGTTTGTAAGACTCACAGATACTATGAGTGGGACGGAACCTCCTTATAAATGTCTAATGAGTGCTAAACTAGGATCAGCACCACCTTCTCCACAAACAGATTACACAAGACGACAGACACCCAGTAATCCTGGGAGATCTTAAATGTGCACTCGTGTGATGCACACACCTGCAGTGTGACGGTGCGAGTCTGCGTGGTGCAGTCCGGGGGAAAGGTGAGCTTGATCCCGGGGTCACACCGAGACACCAACAGTGCCCCCGCTGGTGACACCACGCAACTGTCTCGGACAGGACGAGAAACCACAACAAACCAAGAGAACTGGCTCACAGTGCAGCAGGCCAGCTGCGCGCGCACACACACACCACACACACACACACACACTACACACACACCATACACACACACACACACACACACACACCTTATCAGTAACATCTGCACTGCCAGACTGGCCATGATATTTAGTTGAGAGTGGGATAATGGTGAATCACCCGTGCAGGCCTGCCCCGTGGTTTATAACTGTGTCCTCTCGCTCCCTCTTCTGGTCAGGGTGGGTAGTGTGCTCCAGGACCTACCATCAAACTTACGCACCACCACCTCCCCCTTACGTGTCCTGTGGTAGGGGACACACACTTCTACAGGCTTTCACAAAGAGGGAGACAGAGGACAAAATGGTGGATCAGCACAAGCACGTCCCGAGACCGCAGAAGAACAGCACCGAACAGCACCGAACAGCCCTGTGTCTTCACACCTTCCCTCTCACCTTCCTCAAATGCAGCACCATGTGGGAGGAGCTCCAAAGGACGACCGAGTAGGAAGTCATGCTCCTCAAGCCACACCCACTTCTTATCTGGTTTTCTTTCTGCCCACTTGAAGTGTATAACCCCATCGATACATCCCCGTGGAAACAGCAGCTCCGCCCCTCCAGGAGGTACACGTAGCATCCAGCAGGAGACACTGAGAAAACTGTTACAGCACAACATGAACTGTCAAATGGCGGAGAGAGTCTAGAGTCACCCCCCAGGTTGAACCTGTGCTAGATTTACCTGTGCTGGTTGAACGCTAGATGAAGCTCAGGGATGGGAGTCTCGTCTCGAGCTGTGAGGGACACAAGACCTCAGGGTCAATCCTTTATTTCCTTACTGCATTCCATCGTTTAATTCATCGGATTAACGATAGAGACGGATTTCGGAAGGCATGTGACAGGTGGCAGGGTCATGCGATTAAGTACAGGCCCAACCTGCTGGTGCGGGGGGGTGGGGGGGGAGGGGGTCGGGGGACGTCCCAGCGGGTTGTTCCGCACGTCCAGCCTGCTGAGCCGTGGGAGGGACCTCACGCACTCCGGAACAGTCCGCAGCTCGTTACTGTGAACCGCCAGAACCCTCAGAGAGTGAAGGGAACCTAGCAGGACACCACGGAATTAGACGAGAGAGAGAAGGAAACAAGAATGACTCTTATCATCACACCATAAAACTATAACGACACCAGGACTTTACACAGCGACTTCCATCCAGATATGATTTGTGCTCAACACCATAAATGTCAGGTCTCTGCGCTCCTGTATGGTGTCTACCTTTCTGAGTGTGTGCGTGTGCATGTGTGTGCGTGTGTTTCCATCGTCTCCCTCACCCAGGCTTTCTGGCAGGTCTCTCAGCTTGTTGTTGGAGATCTCCAGTGTGTGCAGGCTCTGCAGCCTGCCCATATCTTCAGGCAGCCTCTCCAGCCGGTTGAAGGACACGTCCAGTTCCTGCAACCCCAGCAGCAGCCCCACGCCGGGGGGCAGAGCCTCCAGCCTGTTCCCCAGCAGACTGAGGCGTCGCAGGGCCGCCAGGCCCCCCAGCTCCCCCGGCAGCTCCCGCAGCCGGTTGTGACAGAGGAGGAGCTCGGAGAGGAGAGGGAGGGAGAGGAGGCAGGGCGGGAGGGAGGAGAGGCGATTGAAGGAGAGGTCCAGGTGAACGAGGAGGGAGAGTGAGGAGATGGAGGGAGGGAGGGAGGTCAGCAGGCCCGGGAGGGGGTCCCCCTGAACATCGTAGAAGCGGTGACCTAGGTGACCATGCAAGGGTCGTGACAGGAAAAACACAGAAATGTGCTTCAGTGTGGCTTCTAGCATATGGTTACCTTGGAAACATTTAATTTACAGGTTGAATATTTACACTTCTCCCTCGTGCTATTTCTGAGTACAAACTCCCTGGGCAACATGACAGCAACCAAAGATTTAGCCCAAGGGGGTTTAATCGTGCTCCTGGACCACTTGCCCTGGGTAGATTTCTCTACTTTCCCGGTTCAGCACACCTGATCCAGTAAACAAAAGGCTGGGTAATGGACCGATGAGCTGGACCGGGTCTGCTAGAGCACGGTGAACCACGCAGGACAGCGGGGTTAAACTGAGTTTAAAACACACGTGCGCAGACACATACAAACGGTATTAAAGTCAATAAAAACCAACGTGAGTTCTACAAATAGGAAATTCCTTAGAAAATAACACTAGAAAAAGACACTGTGACCAAACTGAGGAAATGAGTGTGTGCTCATATGGACGTGTGTGTACCTCGAATGGCTAAGGAGCGCAGCTGTGTGAGATGGGGCAGAACCCCCAGAGCTGCCCGTACGGCGTCCTGGTCCTCCGAGCCCAGCCGGACGTACTGCAGCAGCCGCATGCGCTCCGGTACCCTGTCCCACAGGGCGGCCATGACGCCTGCCCCGCCCCGATACACGTCCAACGCCAGCCTCCCCGCCCACCGGCACCCGCGTCCAGCTCCACGGAGGGGGGGAGAGGGGGGGTGGGAGAGAGCTGCGGGGAGGAGGTGGAGGAGGAGAGGGGAGCAGAAGGGGAGACGCACGAGGAGGCACTGGACAGGGCGTCTGTACGGTCGCAGGAGAGCGAGGAGGTCGAGAAGGAGGTCTTCTCCGTGTCCAGATGAACCCCTCATCTCCACGGGCGTTCGGGCAGCTCTCCGTTTTGACTCCAGGACCTCACGTTCGTTGTCCAGCTCATCCCCCGCGTCTGTAGTTTTACATTTGTCTGCTCCGTCTGTAATTTGAATTGTATTTAAACTCGGTCTCCTATCCACATCTGATGCGGAGACGTCCGTGTCCTTTGTCCTCAGGTCTTCACTCCTCCTTTCCACAGCCTGTGTTGCTGGTTGCCACCTGTCCATCCCGTTCACTCCGTCATTCTTCTCCTCGCTCTCCATTCCTCTCCTCTTTCACTCTCAATCCTCCGCTGGATGGCAGAAGAGAGAGGAAGGGACGGGAGTGTCACTACACAGATGGGACTCCTGGTCTCCTCCATAGCTGAGACCCAGCTGCATCACCAATGTGCCCCATGTGGAGGTGGCCAGGCCCGGGCAGGTCCAGGCGTGGAGCAGGACACCACAGTCATTCTTCAAGCCCGAGGTGTAAATTGAAAACACAGAGAAGCGATAGTGGAAATCAATGTCGGCCCAGATGATAACAGATGTGTTTTTTTCGGACGTCCTCTTACATGAACTCTTATTACACTATTTACAGGAAACTGGGCATAAGGTTTCCAGTTACCGACTGCAAATAACATAACTTGGTGTCATTTGCAATTCGGTGTTTTTTCAACTACGTTTTACACGGTGGACTGACTAACTAGTCCGTGCGGCTAGATGGTTCGGTACCTGAAGTATATCTTGAGCTGGTTACCCACCTGAGCTATAAGTGCATATATTAGCTAGCTGCCGTTAACATTAGCAGTATCCGCTAGCTGGAACAGTTAACACAGCTGTGTAGTTAGTACGTAACTAGCTGTCACGCGGTGTCATAATGTTAACCGTGAACATTTTGATCTTATTCGTCTGAAAAAGGTAATAAACTTCTTATAAAATGAGCAGGTTACACGTAAGTACGTTGATATAGCAGGTCGCACGATAGCTGGTCAACTACTTCCTTGTCAATTCACTTTCCCCACATTTCAGTCGCATGAACCGCGCGGAGCTTTTCGAAATGAGGCGGGACAGCCGCTTAAAGAGACACCCGCTAAAAGAGATACCCAGAACCAGTGAATCAGAACCACCCAATCAGAACCAGTGAATCAGAACCACCGAATCACAACTAATAAATCAGAACCACCCAATCAGAACCAGTGAATCAGAACTAGTGAATCAGAACCACTGAATCAGAACCAATGAATCAGAACTAGTGAATCAGAACCAGTGAATCAGAACTAGTGACTCAGAACCACTGAATCAAAACCAATGAATCAGAACTAGTGAATCAGAACCAGTGAATCAGAACCACCGAATCCGATCTAGTGAATCAGAACCACCGAATCCGATCTAGTGAATCAGATCCACTGAATCAGAACTACTGGATCAGAACTACTCCTAACTATCAACAGAAAAACTGCACTATTTATACAGTAAAATATAAATTAATGACATGTAATGTACTACAAATTAGTGTCTTAATTTAGTGTCTGAAAATGACTTTTCTGCCCAAATGCGCCAAGTATAGTGTCAGGATTATCATGGCTTTTATTTCTAGATTGCTGAAGCTGTATTGGTTATTATTTTTTGCTTGCCCGGACATGTTGTAACGTTGTTTGTTCTTGGCTGCAGTATTTTGGGACTCTGTGAGACTAATAAAACATCTTCCTGCCATCACGCCTTGATTCCCAAGAGAAGTCCAGAAGCAGTGGAGCATATCATCCCCTAAGAACTCAAAGAATTTTATTTTTGTGCAAAAAAATAAAATCATTATAAACTGGGTGTGGCTGATATAGAACATGGCCCTCAAGAACTAATAATCTTACACGAGGAGTTCCACAGGTCATAACTGCTTATTCAGTATACGAGAGATCGGTTTTATTTAAAACTCCAATATTATCGGTCAGTATTGAAATAGCCTTTTCCTAATATTACCCTGTGATTGACCCCACAAATGTACTTTATTTAATCTGGCACAGAGCTGTCGAAAGAGGCCAAAGGATAATGTAATATTGTCACAGCAACTTCACTCCTACCACATTCTAAGAAATTCTTCAACTATACTGGAACACTCAGTACTGTTGTTGCATTGGATAGATAGAGGAGCGCAGATGTAGAAATGCAGTCAAATAATGCAACTTCTGTATGAGGGAGGACGTGAGGGTTTCTGTAGACACGTTTGTGCTATGAAATTTCACTCATTCTGTTTCAGATAATTATGAGCATTTTTTTGGTTGTCTGTTGTAATAATTCTACAAGATACAGAACACGCGTTAGAATATTCGGTTCTCTAAACCTGTCTTATAAAGACAAAGAGAGAAACACTGGGGTGGAAAGCATGCAAAAAAAAATCATTAATCTATTAATGTTTTTTGCTTTAGTATATAGTTATTAATAGTCAGCTGCTACTGTATACAGCTCCCGCATTGCTAACAAAGACGCACGTGGGCTGACATAATTTTGTGTGTGTGTGTGTGTGTGTGTGTGTGTGTGTGTGTGTGTGTGTGTGTGTGTGTGTGTGTGTGTTTTAACTGCACAGATGGGTAAATGCGGAGGACAAATTTCGATTGGGGTGAAAATCACAACTGACAAATATGGCACACACACACACACACACACACACACACACACACACAATAGTACAGAATGTTATTTTGTTATTTTAAAGTAGGCGCACACAAGGGGGCGGATCCCCCCCCCCCCCCCCCCCCCCCCGTAGCGCGCGCGGTACTGCCTCGTTCCTGGAAGTTCTTAGACCCAAGGCCCGGGAGGTTCGGGAATCCTGACCTGTGATTGGACCATATGGCATTCTTAACACGTATATATCTACACGCCCCTCCTTAAACATCCACTTTGACAGTTATGAGGGTGTCCCGACTAGGACCAGCCCTCTGAAGGTTTCGCAAACTTGTTTAATATCCTGTTCAGCGGCCGTGCGATATAACTGAACTGAACTTCTGAAGGATAGTACTTTCTGACAAGACCTTTTAGATATTTTTAGTTTAACTGAAGAGGTGTTGTGTAACAAAGTTACACGAGGGTCGCTGGATATTACGTGAACACAACAGCGACGGTACCTGACTAGATCATGTAGTCAACTTTATCTTCAGTGAGAACATGGTGTCTTCATGTCTTTTACAGTTGAGAGTTTTTGTTTCGTATTCTATCTCAACACTTGCATAAATTCATCGAGAAGAATCCCTGGGATGCAGGATGTTTCCCCTAGACTCGCCGTGGAATATATCGTTCGCCGGTTGTGGGTTTCTTGGTATCTATCATGTCGGAGTGGCCAGCTGTTTGCAGGAACACGCACCGTTTCTGGTGGAAAACGCGCAGCACGTCTACGGGGCATCTGCAGGGGCGCTTACTGCATCCGCGCTGGTCAGCGGCACCTGCATGGGTAAAGAGTCCTCTCATCCTGTTAACAACAAATACCTTTAGTTTTTCAGTATGATGCAAGATCCAGCAGAAAAGCAGAACTGATGGCGTGTAGAAATTAATGTAGCAAAGCCAACTTGCTTGTTCTGATTGTGCTTGATGCAGCTTGATGCAGTTGTTACCATCGCATCATAAGCACGCGCGGCTGTTTTTGGATTGTCATTGCGCCTTTTCCTTTGACGACCCGCTTGCAGGAGCGACGGGCGCCCACATTATTGACGTGGCAAAAGAAGCGCGAAAGCGATTTCTGGGGCCGATGCATCCCTCTTTTAACGTGGTGAAAATCATGAGGGCCCTGCTGAAGCGCATGCTGCCCCCTGACGCCTACAGCAAAGCCACGGGCAGGCTGGGCATCTCCCTCACGCGCGTCACTGACGGAGAGAACGTTCTGGCGTCACACTTCACCTGCAACGAGGATGTGGTGCAGGTGAGATGGAGATACACACACACACACACACACACACACACACACACACACACACACACACACACACACACACACACACACACACACACACTTATTTATGTACTATCAGTTATAGATGAAGAGATAAATATGAGGGAAACTTCACTGACCGGAGCAAATAAACCAGTATAAACTCAAGACAACCCATAGTGCTACAGCACAATTGCAGACCCCAGATCAACTGATCATTTGGAATGTTTAGGGAAAAAATATATTGGTGTGTCTCTGATCTGAGATCAGCCAGATCAAAGATTATTGGCACTGTGATGCAAAGGTTAAAGTGTAAAGAAAGAAAACTCCATCCACACACTCCAGCAGCGGTCACCTTGGTTATGTCTGGCAGATGGAGCTGCCTCACTCGTATTGACGATGTAACTAAATGTCTTTTATGTCGTGACTTTACAAGCAGTTAAACGCATCGTCTGCAGGTTTACTGAAAGAGACTCTGCGTGGTAGTTGTACAGCGGGACAATTCCACAAGAGGGTCATCACAGGGGAAATAAGAACAGGAAGCTTTCTCTTCCCTCACCTCTGCAGAACTAAGTCGTCAGCTGAAGGCTGATGAAGATAAATACTTGAGGTGCCAGCAGGCTGTTCCTTAGTACTTAGTACTACTTCCCTCACTGTTTGCAGATAGTTTGTGCCAATATTAATACTCAGCTAACACTGCCATTAAATATATCTCAGCAGTCATAGTCCTCCCTCCTCTCTGCCTCTCTGCACCTGTCCTCAGACACAGGCTCAGGGCCACCCAGAGCATGTCATATATATGTCATGCTGACGTTTTGTAAAAAGAAAACCGGATTGAGGAATTAAATTTATCTATTTTTATTTCTCTGTCTGTGAGTGCTTACTTGACTGCGTGTCGGGAACAACTTACCACAATCCTCATTGGCGTTAGACAGAAATCGCCACTACACCATAAGTATACAGTCATATACTCATGATCAGTGCTGTTTTGTTATACTGTTTGTAGATTAGAATGGTCCAAAATAGACTGAAGGCTAAGCAAACTGTAAATGAAATTTCTTACAAACAAACAAATGGAATTCTTAAGCATTTCTGGTGTGTGTTTTTCCAGGCGTGTGTTTGCAGTACTTTCATCCCAGTGTACTCTGGCCTTATACCTCCAACCTTCCAGGGAGTGGTGAGTGCAATATGCATCCTTCATCATCATCTCACCAGATGAAGTCACAGTTGGCACGTGTCGGAGTGCTATATCTGAGAAGGAAATGCTCTCTGACCCTGTTATTGTGTGTGTATAGAATCCTATTGCAGTTGCAAAACTGTTGTCAATGAGGAAAACTATATGAACTGAGTGTGCTTATTATTAGAGGTGTCAATTCCAGGTTCATAGATTAAAAGTCCTCACCAGGATTTTGCTCAAGCTTGCTAGATTTTCTAATTAGCAATCCAGGTAAAATGAGTGGAATCAACACAATCCAGGAAGCCTGAGCAAAATCCTGGTGAGGACTTTTAATCTATGAACCTGGAATTGACACCTCTACTTATTATTAGGCACACGTATTGAAACTCACATGGGATCTGTTGAAGACCACACCCATGCCCCGATGAAGCACCCCCCCTCTAGTTCTGGTGTGTAAGTGTGTAAAGGAAGGCTGGGTGGTGTGTGAGTGTGTAGGGGGAGACTGGGTGGTGTGTGAGTGTGTAGGGGGAGACTGGGTGGTGTTTGTTGACAGGACCAGTGTTGGGAGGCTCTGAGATTTCCGCGCCCTTTGCTCCCTTTTACTGGCTTTTCCATGAACTGTTTGTTTTTTTTATTGGACGTTCGGAGTGGCCCCCTTCCTGTCCGAGGTCTTCCTGCCCGTACCTTTGTTTATGATGATTACACTCTTTAGCAGGTAGCAGAGCAACACTCTTGAATCTAAGACGTTGAAGAGAGCAAACTTGAACTTGTCTTAAATGGACCTTGGACACAAAACACCCACAATGATAAGATAAAACGCGTGAGTCCATATGCATCCCAGATGAGTCACTGGGTGTTGACAGGATTACATTTCAGGGAGGATACAGATTTTGGTTTTGCAATGATATATGCTGAAAATAGAAATGACTAATCTAAATGCCATTTGGTTGGTTAAAAACAAAGTTTTATATAGAAATACTTCTCTGTGCATTATGTGAATATAGTCCCTTATGAGTTATAGATTGTTCTCAGGTCAGGTCTTCAGGCTTTAACATTCAGCTCTCTCTACACCAGCAGTGTATGCCATGTGTCTTGGCAAGGCCTCTTGGGCATAAATATGCCTTCCCTCTACCATGTGTGACACTCAATGAATCACTGCGTGTGTGTATGCGTCCGTGTGTGTGTGTGTGTGTGTTGGCAGGCATTTGACAGAACAATGCCAGATCAGTACTCCAGGGTCAGTGTGAGTGTGTGAATGTGTGTACATGTGTTCTTTTCAGTGTGTGCATTCTGTGCTAAAGAAGTATATGTGTGTGTGTGTTTGTGTGTGTGTGTGTACTGCCAACTATGACAAGAGTCACAGGGTAAGGATGATGTTCTTTGTTCTGTTCCCATGGTACCCAGTAATGGATAATCATATTACCAGAATCATAAACACTCCCACATCTTAATTTAACTCTCCAAATGTTTGCATCACCAGAAGTAAGATCACCAATATCTTTTGGTAACGACCTTTTGACCTGGATCTCCTCCTCTTGTTCTCTCTGTAGCGGTACGTGGATGGAGGAATCAGTGATAATTTGCCTCAGTATGAGCTGAAGAACACCATCACGGTTTCTCCGTTCTCCGGTGAGAGTGACATCTGCCCTCGAGATGTCAGCTCCACCAACCTGCATGAGCTCAGATTCACCAACACCTCCATACAGTTCACGCTCTCCAACCTGTACCGAGTGACCAGAGCCCTCTTCCCTCCTGACGCACTGGTAAAAGCTGGCACACACACACACACACACACACACACACACACACACACACACACACACACACACACACACACACACACACATTGATACAATCAGATCACACTTCAACACAAATGCTCCATTGCACACCCAGGGATGCTCAAGATAAAATGTGTCCCTGTGTCTACTCTTTGTTCATTTTCTGTGGTTTCCTTTAACAGGTGTTGAAGACAATGTGTGAACAGGGATACAAAGATGCATTTAGATTCCTAAAGAAAAATGGTGAGAGAGTGAGTGAGTGAGAGAGAGAGAGAGGGAGAGAGAGAGAGAGAGAGAGAGAGAGAGAGAGAGAGAGAGAGAGAGAGAGAGAGAGAGAGAGATTAACGAATGATCATTACTTACTGTATTTGAAACAGAAGCATGTAGGAAATCAGGTTATTTGCAATAGCTGCTGTAATAATCTTGTTCTGTGGTATGGAAGGCACTAATAGTCCATTTCACAGAGTAAGGTTACTGCAGTGCCAGACTGCTGCTGTGATTGTGGTCTAGGAGTTGTTCCTAAGTGTAACACTGCCATCTAGTGGTCACCATTAGTGTCACCATGAGGAGAATAAATGATTTGACAATCATTACTCTCTGTGTGTGTGTGTGTGTGTGTGTGTGTGTGTGTGTGTGTGTGTGTGTGTGTGTGTGTGTGTTTCTTTAGGCCTGATGCAGTTCAGGCGGCCACACCGCCCGTTGCATTTCAGTGTTGAAGAGCAAAACCTTGCAAATGAGGACGGTGAGGAAAGGTTTCGAGAGGAGATGGTGGTGCCTGATGCTCATTCAAGCACAGAGGACAACATCTTACCGCACTTACCCCCTCGGCTACATCGAGGTATTACAGGCAGAATAACAGAGATAAAATAAAGAATTCAGGCAGATAAAATTTTATAGTATGCTGTGTTTTACAGCATTTAGTAGGCACTCCTGTCATGAGAGACTCCCAGAAGGACTTTGTTATCTCTATACTACTACAGATGGTCAGCTTTCATTTTTATTCTAGTACATTAGGTCCGAAGCTTAGGACCCTGTCAGTGGTAGCCAGATTGTTTTAGTGCTCAGTTCCTATCAAGTGTATTTGTACTCTGTGAGCAGCCCTGGTGGAGGCCTGCAGAGACAGACGGAGCCGCTTCAGGTCTGTGAGCAACTTGCTCCCTGTGAGGATGCTGTCAGCCATCCTGCTGCCCTACACCCTGCCTCTGGAGTCGGCTTTATCACAGAGTATTAGGTGACGTCCGCCTGCTCCAACACACAGCAACTCGCTTACCTGACATCTGTAAAGAAAATGTTATCTTGAAGATTGATAATGGTGTGTTATCTTTGGGTAATGAGTCTCTCTCTCCCTCACTCTCTCTCTCTCTTTCTCTATCTCTCCCTCTCTATCTCTCTCTCTCTCTCTGTCATCTCTTTCCTCTTTCTCTTTCTCTATCTCTCCCTCTCTATCTCTCTCTCTCTCTCTCTCTCTCTCCTCTCTCTCTCTCTCTCTTTCAGGCTGTTGGAGTGGCTGCCTGATGTTCCGGAGGATGTGGGCTGGATTAGGGAGCAGACGGTGAAGATGCTGAAGTTTGTTCTGCACCATGCTGGTAGGAGTGTGTCCCAGCGCGTGTCCACAAGGTAAAAACAAAACAAACATAGATGCACCAAACCTCCAAAAACATCCACAAGCTCCAAACATATCTACACGTAATAAAACACACGTCTGCCTCCTCTCAGATTCCCATACCAGCTGCCACTGAGGCACACTCAGTCTGTGCCAGCTGCCTTCAGCGCTGCCAGCTTGATGCCAGGCTGGGTGAGAGGGGGCAGCTCGTCCATGCTGGATGCCATCCAGAGACTGGACCAGTACCAGCGGCAGGTGCTGACGGGCCTCTTCTGTGTTAATCTGGACGTACGTGGCTCCCGCTGCGTTGAGCCGCGCGCCTCCCTCTTCGCCCCCCCCGCCTCCAGACGTCCAAGAGGAGGTGGACGAAGGGCTGACCATGCGCCCCGTGGGAAACTCCGTTCCTGCCTCGCTCCACAGGACACACCCGCCAGAGTAGCGCCACACCCCACAGCGCACTGCTGAAGTTATGAAACGTCTGTCTGCTGCGTGGTCATGTGATGACACTGAACCCACAGGCATCCTGGACGAACCGTGTGCTCAGAATTCTACATCAGATCTCCTACTGCTGCAACGACAGATGTCAATAACAACTAACAAATGTTTAACGAAACAAAAAGTATGGATAAACTGATTATTTATTGTCTCGTTAGGCTGAACTGGAGGTAATAAGACAATTGTGTGATCGTGTGGATGGACTCGAGACCTTTCTGTGTAACTAAGCACCCCTGGGGTAAATCACCCTGGAGTATATCACCCTGGGGTATATCACCCTGGGGTAAATCACCCTGGAGTATATCACCCTGGGGTATATCACCCTGGGGTATATCACCCTGGGGTATGTCACCCTGGGGTATGTCACCCTGGGGTATGTCACCCTGGGGTATATCACCCTGGGGTATGTCACCCTGGGGTATATCACCCTGGGGTATGTCACCCTGGGGTATATCACCCTGGGGTATATCACCCTGGGGTATGTCACCCTGGGGTATATCACCCTGGTAATGTCTGTGCAGTCTTTAGCTCTCCACTAGTCTTCATGCTCTCCACTTCAAGGTTAATGTTTGTTTCATTACTCCCAGTGATGCGGTTGCTTCACGGAGCAGTGGAGCATCGCACTGCTCGCCGTGCTGACGAAACGAGAAACTACAGCACAGCAGATGCATCCCGGTCTTCTCCAGCTCTTCTGGAGACAGTCTGACATCCAGGTGTGGCTGCTTCACCTTGTGGGGCTGCAGGCTCAGCTGTTAATTGTGAAAAGTCTGAAGGTGCATTTAAGGAAATGTTCATCCTCACAAGATCTTGAGACCTATTTTCCTACGCCCTCTATTACTGGAGTAAAGGACAGTGTTGGGGGGGGGGGGGGTGTCTCCCTGTCTCCCTGTCCCATCCACCTGGACCACCGGGCTGCGTTCAAGGAGAAGATCGGAAGGATCGGAAGGAGGAGTGTGTACACTAATCAGTAGTGTGTACACTAAGCATGAGTGTGTACACTAAACAGGAGTGTGTACACTAACCCTAGGTTGTGTTGTGCTCTTTGGTGTTAATAGTGCAATAAGAACGTCTGAGCAGTGTGAAGGTCTGCAGGTCAAAGACATCCACATAAAGGGCTTTAGGATCACCCACCACTGCTCCTCTCTTCTCTTCCTCTAATATTTGTTCAAGTCAATGACAGCAGAATATGGCTTAAACATGTTTAAGGCCCTTTAAACCCTTCCAATGTTGCTTATTTGAGAAGAACAACAGCAGTGATAATATGTAAAC
Organism: Brachyhypopomus gauderio; assembly: GCF_052324685.1. Taxonomy (NCBI): domain Eukaryota; kingdom Metazoa; phylum Chordata; class Actinopteri; order Gymnotiformes; family Hypopomidae; genus Brachyhypopomus; species Brachyhypopomus gauderio. The sequence continues at coordinate 16,928 of NW_027506900.1, forward strand.
AATGTGAACCACAAAGGTATTTGCCAGAGAAAGCCCATGTGAACTGTTGAGTACTGCAGGAAGATGAAGAAACTATGGGGGGTATAGCTCTGTTTTACAGGATCATAGTGTAACATACCCTAGAATATAGTTTTATAGGATCATAGTATAAAATACCATAGGGTGTAGTTTTACAGGATCATTGTATAGCTTACCCTAGAGTATAGTTTTACAGGATCATGGTATAGCATACCCTGAGACCTCTACCTCTCCTCTAAGCCTAGCTTCCACTACTCTTTCCAAGATTTTCAGGTGACTGATCAACTTTATTCCCCTGTAATTACTACAGCTCTGAACGTCACCCTTATTCTTGAAAATCGGCACCATTATGCTTCGTCTCCACTCCTCAGGCATCTTCTGACCTTCCAAGATTCTGTTAAATAACCCAGTCAAAAACTCCACTGCTGTCTCTCCCAAACATTTCCATGCTTCCACTGGAATATCATCCGGTCCAACTGCCTTACCACACTTCATTCTCTGAATTGCAGCCCTTACTTCCTCCTTGCTCACCTGAGGCACTTCCTGATTCACAACCTCTACCTCTTCTAACCTACTTTCCCTTTCATTCTCTTGATTCATCAGTTCCTCAAAATACTCCTTCCACCTTCCCAAGACACTCTCCTCACCAGACAACACATTTCCATCTTTATCCTTTATCATCCTAACCTGCTGCACATCCTGCCCATCACGGTTTCTCTGTCTGGCCAATCTGTACAGATCCTTTTCCCCTTAGTGTCCAACTTCTCATACAGCTTGCTATATGCCTTCTCTTTAGCTTCTGCCACTGCTCTCTTTGCCTTACGACACATCATCTTGTACCTCTGTCTACTTTCTTCATCTCGCTTAAAATCCCAATACATCATGATCATGGTATAGCATACCCTAGGATGTAGTTTTATAGGATCGTGGTGTAGGATACCGTAGGGTTTTGTTTTATGGGATCATGGTGTAGCATACCCTAGGACAGTGGTTCCCAAAGTGGGGGGCGCGCCCCCTAGGTGGGGCGCGGAGCTATTGCAGGGGGGGCGCGGAGCTTGAAAGTAAAACGTGCACATGTGTCAATATTAGGGATGCACCGATTCCGATATTAATATCTGAAAAAATTCTAGATCGGGTATCGGGGACAATGTGACCGATCCATAAAAACAGATCTATTCAGTCTAATTCTATGCTTGTATTGCTTGCTTTTCGGAGTTAGTTCAACCTTAATACTCGCGCTGGTGGTATTCCACTTAGTCCGTTTATTTGCTGGTTGACCAAAATAAACCTGGGCTCCAGCAATACTTCACTGTTTATACATGAACTGGTGAGTTGTCCAAAGCTCATTTAATGCGTTACTTACAGAAATAAAATAAAGAGCAGTGGTCTGACTCGGTCTACGGCAGAAAGCTAAAAAAACAATATTCCATACGCGCGCTCAACTCACTCCCTTAAAGAGACAGTACACATATTTCTGGCCGTTACATGCTTTGTGCTCTGCGTGATGTCTGCGCTTGCAAACTAGCCGCATATGTATTGCTGTTTCTCTTATTTCATCTCCTTATTTATTTTAAATTATATTTAGAATTCTTGAACCATTTAAAAGGTTTCTTGCAGTTTATTTTTTTCATGTTTGACCAAAGTTGTGAACCTATTGTGTTTGTTAAGTTTTCAACACACCCCTAGTCAATGGGGGGGGGGGGGGGGGGGGGGGTATAGTTTTATAGGATCATAGTATAGCATACCCTAGGGCAGTGGTTCCCAAACTTTTTCTGCCGTGCCCCCCTTTAGTAGATGAGAATATTTTTGCGCCCCCCCTACACCCCCCCCCCCATATTGACTAGGGATGTGTTGAAAACTTACAAAAACAATAGGTTCACAACTTTGGTCAAACATGAAAAAAATTAACTGCAAGAAACATTTTAAATGGTTCAAGAATTCTAAATGTAATTTAAAATAAATAAGGAGATGAAATAAGAGAAACAGCAATACATATGCGGCTAGTTTGCAAGCGCAGACATCACGCAGAGCACAAAGCATGTAACGGCCAGAAATATGTGTACTGTCTCTTTAAGGGAGCGAGTTGAGCGTGCGTATGGAATATTGTTTTTTTAGCTTTCCGCCGTAGACCGAGTCAGACCACTACTCTTTAATTTATTTCTGTAAGTAACGCATTAAATGAGCTTTGGACAACTCACCAGTTCATGTATGAACAGTGAAGTATTGCTGGAGCCCAGGTTTATTTTGGTCAACCAGCAAATAAACGGACTAAGTGGAATACCACCAGCGCGAGTATTAGGGTTGAACTAACTCCGAAAAGCAAGCAATACAAGCATAGAATTAGAGTGAATAGATCTGTTTTTATGGATCGGTCACATTGTCCCCGATACCCGATCTAGAATTTTTTCAGATATTAATATCGGAATCGGTGCATCCCTAATATTGACACATGTGCACGTTTTACTTTCAAGCTCCGCGCCCCCCCTGCAATAGCTCCGCGCCCCACCTAGGGGGCGCGCCCCCCACTTTGGGAACCACTGCCCTAGGGTATTGTTTTATACGATCATGGTGTAGCATACTGTAGAGGTTTTGTTTTATGGGATCATGGTATAGCGTACCCTAGGGTATAGTTTTATAGGATCATGGGTTTTTTATTACCTTTAACTGTTGGATCGCAACCATAAGCAACTTCAGTGCAATGTCCAATACAATACTGTTTTCAGGTACTGTCTATGTACATATATATTTCTGCTTCACAAAGTTTGTTTGTGTGATTTTTTATGTCAAATGGTTGACACTCGTTTTAATCTTAAGTACATTTGACTCTAATGTATAACTGTATGTTATGGATTAATAATAAAAGTGTATACTGTAATTGTATCATTCAATTGTTTTTATGAAGAATCAAATTTACAAAATGTCTAGAATATGGCGCTTCTGTCTAAACTAAGTGAAGGAGTAAGTCCGTTTGGGCTTAAAATGTAGTTTGTAAATAAGGTTACTGTAAGGTTAATGTCAAATACTGTAAGCAGCTGTTGATTAATACAAATACTGGTATAGAATATGTTATACTCGTTTCGCTCAAGCGCTTGCCGGAGGGGTAGAAATTGTGCGTCATTGTCCTGCTCTCTGGTTAAGTGTGCTGACGTGTGGAACTACACCCTATATCCACCGTGCACTGGCTCTCTGTGTCCGGGAGGGGGCGCGACTCTTCACTGTCAGGCCTTGATGTCTGAGTTCCCGACCTCTCCACATCTCGCCTCTCCCCCCACTTGATAAATTGAATTTGCCGGGAGAGAGCGAGGAAGATGGCGGCCACTGACCGTTCCAGGTCCGAAGCTGCGAAGCAGCGGCGACAGGATCAACTGCAACGGTGGCAGGGATCGGAAACGGACCTGACCGGGGCAGACGTGAGGAGCCCGTCTACAGGAGGAGGCGGCCGCCGGGCTAAAGTTCGCTTCGCCCAGGGTGCAGTGTTTATGGCCGCCTGCTCCGCCGGGGACCAGGAGGAGGTGGCGGAGCTACTGAGGCAGGGGGCTGACATCAACCACGCAAATATAGACGGACTCACGGCACTTCATCAGGTACATCCACTACTTCACTCACTCATTTCCTCCTTATTATTACTTTTTTTGTCGTGGCTCGGGTTGTTGCACCCACGGCAAAAGTTTCAAAGTTTGGCTCCACTTTCCGAGTTGTGTCGGAGCTGTGAGCCTGTCTGGGAGGAAGAAGAAACCACTTGTTGAAGTTCATTGATGTTGCGCCCTGGACACTGACGGAGCGGAAAAATGGGACGCGGTTCCGAATTCTGCGTTTCCGAATTGTGTCCTTCACATTCCTACTGACACACGACGTGGGCTGGGTCCCCTCGCCGCGCTCGGTCGTTATTTCAATATAGTACATTATAGTGTGTTGTATGTTGTCAACAACGTGAAACTTTTGGGTCAGGTAATATAACACGTAAGCTGTGGGTGTATAAACCCAGACCTTTTTGTTTTTTCGACATCTTGGCTGTAATGGCCGTGTCAAGGTTTCTCTCTTCTCTGGGAGCGCTTAAAACCGGGCAGTCTTAAATGCTCGTCGTTGTCAGCGGACTTAAACCCCACAGTTTCACACAGAGGTTGCGAGTCGACGGCTTCTTTTTGTTCTCCGAGCGGTCGCGGTTTCGACGGCAGGTTCGGGACTAGTCCCGGAGCGACTGCAGACCTCCGCCGTAACGTCAAAACCAAACAGCAGTCCTACATGTTATAGAAGCCCAGACGTTAGTTCAGTTGTATTTATTAAGGTTTTATTATAAATGTCCACTTGTACTCGCAGCTGATTTGTAGTTAGCACGAAACGGATACCACACAAAGTTAAAAATGAGACTAAATATAATGTACCTGATTTAGCCTATTTTACCTCAGCGCGCTATACCTTTACCGACAACACCCACAAACACGACACACGTCCCACCATAAAAGGCTTTGGCTTCCAGGAAGTACAGAAGCCTAAGAAAAGCTCCAAAAGAAACTTTGTAATGTGGATAAACACTGCAAACATTAAGAGCTAACAGACAGTGTGGTGTTAACAGTAATTGTTTATCCCTGGAACGGAGCGCTGGTTTTAAGTGTCTCGGATGGACGGTGGCGACGGTTAGTAGGACGAGATTGTGGTGAAGGTCATAGGGCTGGTATTGTTGTTTTTGTTTGTTTTATTTTTTAAAGGGCATTTGTGTCATCAGCCACAAGGCAGAACATGAGCCTTGAAGGCAGTGTGAATAACTGAAAGGGCCAAGCACTCCAGCTGTGACTCTCCTGTGGGTTCACGGGCTGACTGACTGGTGCTGGAGTCCTGGAGGAGATGTTCAGGATGAACTGTGAAACGGCGCCTCACTCTCGCTCCCACAGAGATGGGTGTGAACATCGCCACAGGCTACTTTTCCAACGGAGATTTGATCATATGTAACCATCCCTGTTTAGTGAGAGTAGACTGTCTACAGAGAACTCCAGGTTTGAATATTAACTGTGCATTACAAAGTGGTCGCGTGTGTGTGTCTGTGGTAAAACTGTTCTGTTCTGAATCAGTGTCACAGCTTGACAGAGGTGTACAGTTTTCTCTTTTATGCTATGAACACACACACACACACACACACACACACACACACACACACACAGTGTCCCCTCAGTTATGGATAGAGTTTCAGAAATGGTTTGCTTCCTGCTCTTTTGCTAATGTAAACAGGAGCTGTGTCCACTGGCAGGCAGTAGTGGGCTTCTGATGACATGGCCTCTGATGCGCTCGCCTGCTGTGACGCCTTCTTCAGCGGGCTCAGAGACTCCAGGCTGGTCCAGTTTGAAATTGGGTTTCCATTTTGCCCTTTAGCCAGACCACTGTCTCGTGGTGTGACTTTGGAGATGAGGCTCCTACGTTGGCAAGACGCCGAGTGCGTAGGTCAAAGGTAGAATGGCACTAAGGCATCAGCCAGAGTTGAACCATGACCTCATGGCCCAGCCCTATATGCCCAGACCACTGACACACTTGCATGCAGTTTGAAAGATTGGTATGTTTTATAACGTCTACATAATTATTGGAATTTCACATAATATATTTATTTTTTTGCAAAGTGAGTCATTGCTGTGCTGTGAGGTGCAAAAACTTGAATTATTAACCAGCAGTCTTAGAACTGAATATCATTGCTGAAAGGACTGTCTATTCCTATCAGATCTTTCACTTGTTCTCCAACACACACACACACACACACACACAAGAACACACACACTTCTAGTCGGAGGCAGGCATGAACACGGTACTCATCTCCCATGTCCCTCACATCTCACCCTCACATCTCACCCTCACATCTCCATATCTTTACGGGCGGCCTGCTGGCTACAGTACAGTAAGAGCTCTGGTATGTTCTTTTACCATTGTGTCCCTCTGAGTTGTCATTTTGCACGATTCTGCTCCACTCCATAGTTCACTGGAAGACAGAAGCGAAAGTCTTCGAAGCGAGTCTTTAACATAGTTTCACGGGAGCGCAGTTGTTTTCCCTTCAGAGCAGCTTATGTTGAACAGATACAGAGACGCGTGTCTTCTCTGTCCTCGTATGTCCAGGCCCTTTACTGTGAAGGTTCCTGTAACTTTGCTCCAAATATGGGCATACAGTTGGGCATACGGCTTATTGATGAGATGCAGGCGTTGCTGCTCGTTTGAATTTTAGACGGTGGCATATCGTGTGCATTACCACATTAGAATAGAACCTCCTCACTTACACAAAGTGTTGGCAGTAAGCAGTAGCCACTTCTTGTGGTTGGTCCTTGTAGTCCTCTGAACTTTTATACTCTGAAGTTAGAACAGACATTCTAACTGTACATGAGTCTAACAAACAGCATGGTGTGAAAGCAGGAATCTCCGAAAGTAAAGAGACATTTATTTTTCTTAACTTCTCAGTATGTTCTATCTTCCCAAGTGTGTTGGTAAGTGTGGGGGAAATGTAATATAGACTGTTCTGTTCTATTACTGAACAGAGTGGGAAGTGGCATTCAGGAAGCTGGAACCATAGCTATACTGGCCTCCATCGGATTAGCATACTGGAAAGGAGGAATGTGTTCGCCCCAGAGAAAGCTCTTCAAACACTACCACGCAAGCAGCCCTAACTCACAGCAAATTGTAAACATAATGTCCACACTGCTCCTTGACTTTCTCTTATTTACCAAAACATAAGTTTATTTTTGTCAGTAGAACAATACTTTTAGATGTTCTTGGTGTAATATTCTTTGTTGTCTTTATAGTTCAGAGTATTAACATGCACCTCCTAGTACACTGGTTATAAAAGTGAGCAATGGTTACAGGGATTAAAATCTCCACTGGTAACAGGGATAAACATCTCCACTGGTTACAGGGATTAACATCTCCGCTGGTTAGAGAGATTGACATCTCCGCTGGTTAGAGAGATTGACATCTCCGCTGGTTAGAGAGATTGACATCTCCGCTGGTTAGAGAGATTGACATCTCCACTGGTTACATACATAGGTTTATTCCACATACACATTATGTTTCTTCCTAACTAAAATCTGTTTGAAACAATTAATTTAACTGCTTTTTATATCAAATTTTTAAAAAGAACTCCAATATTCCCACATACGACATCCTCTTGGAGAGGAGAAATGACTCTAGATCACCTTTACCATATTTACACAATCTAGATGTTTACCCTACACACCCACAGTAATGTACCTCCAAACTGTTTACTTCCACTATGAGTCTTCATGTTGCAACGTACTGTTATAACTGACCACCGCCGCCTCACTAGTGGAGAGTCATGGTGGAAGTAAATAGATCAGAGTTACTGTCTCTGTAAATAGTCAGAATGGAAATAAACAGAAATGAATGAATGTTTTACCTGTCTTTAATTTGTTCAGATTTTTTCAAATGGTTGCTTTACTGGCATAGATTATTTTCTTAAGAAAATGCAAGCAAATTCATATGCAGACGGCAGTACTGCTTACATGGTTCACCCATAAATATTCCTCAAACCAAACATGGTTCATTCATATATACCGCCATTCACCCCACAAACACTGTTCACCCATATATATACCTTCAAACATTCATACCACACACGGTTCACTCATATATACACTCATTCATGCCACACACATGGTTCACCCATATATACATTCAAACATTCATTCCACACACATGGTTCACCCATATATACCTTCAAACATTCATTCCACACACACGGTTCATCCATATATACCTTCAAACATTCATTCCACACACACGGTTCATCCATATATACCTTCAAACATTCATTCCACACACACGGTTCACCCATATATACCTTCAAACATTCATTCCACGCACACGCTTAACCCATATATACCTTCAAACATTCATTCCACGTGCATGGTTCACCCTGTGTGGGCACATATACCCTCAAATGGCCGTATCAACAATATGGTTCACCCAATGTAGAGATATATACCCATGTGATGTCCATACCTACCCTACATTAAAGCTGCTGGTATTGCTGTGAACTTGTAATTTCATACTAAATGTTTGTGGTAGAGT